>NC_045638.1:113087746-113097269 GCF_009829145.1 Chiroxiphia lanceolata | reverse complement strand
TTTTTGTGGTTTAGCCTTTGCCTTAGCATAGCGGTTTTAAGCAGAACATCCTGTTTGATAAACAATGCCACTTACCATAGTCTATTACACCCTCCATTCCAGAATGGCTGCTGGAAACCAAAACACCAATGTCTCACAGCCCCCAGTGCAGCCCAACCCATGTGCCATTGGCCCCTTTGTGATGTCACGACCTGTCCTCTCCATTCCGGAATAGCCCCTGGCAACCAAGAACCAACCCCCCACAAGGTCAGAATGCAGCCCCACCCGTGTGCCATGGGCCCCTTTGGGATGTCACAGCCTGTCCTCTCCATTCTGGAATAGCCCCTGGCAACCAAAGAACCAACCCCTCACACCCCCACAGTGCAGCCCCACCCGTCTGCACGGGACTCTTGGGGATGTCCGGCCTTTCCCCCAGCAAGAAAGCCTGCAACCTTTGGGTTTCACATGCCAGTGGGGGCCACCCTGGGCACTCATGGGCAGCAAGAGCTTTCTGTCCCTGGCCCTTTTTGTCTGGCAGGAATCTTCAGCTCTGTTCGCTTTGGCCAGTCAGACTGGCAATTTCAGCGCAGGGCTCCTGCAAGCCAAGGACAGCCCTGGCCTCCAGCAAAGAAACCCCTTACCCTCAGGCTCTTCTTCTGTTCCTTAAAACACAACCTGCAGGGGAGCTTTCTGGGATCTCTTCTCTTGGCAATTGGCAAGATAGACCCGCTCCCATGTTTAACACCTCAGGCAAAACCACCCTTTGAACACCTTTGCCAACCCTCCCCAACCTTTCCCAAAGCCCAGAGTTTACAGGCGTCCCGTAATTCTGGCCCAATCTCACCCAAGCCACAAACCAGGACAGAAACCTCTCAGCCGCACGCTGCCTCCTTCCCATTGCTGTGCCTTCTGTGCAGGCCAAGGCCTTCAAATCAAGGACCCAAAATTCATGGTCTGTTCTTTTTCCCACAAGAGAAGGCGTGCTGAACTCTCCAGACCAGGGAACTGGAAGATCTCCCCCAAACTCCTTTGCTACACGCTGCAGGGCCAACGATTCCTCTGCTCTGCCCTGTCGGCGCTGCTTTGTCTCATCTGGGTCCCCAGAAACTGTCAGCCAAAGCCGGGCAATAAAATCTCGCAGCAGTTGGTTGGCTTCCAGAGGTGACCCTACTTCATTCAGCACTGAAGGGACACAGCAATTGCTCTCTAACACCTGGACATCAGTTCTCAAAACTTGGAACTCTTTGGACATTTGAGCAGACAAAAGAATTCCTGTCCATTGGCTTACCAGTTCTCGGCAGGAATTCTTCTTCTCTCTTCCATTGGCTCTTGATTTCTCACTTTGCATGAGACTTAGTCCACAATTGTTGTCCTTTTCTTGTCTTTTGCCTAGATAGGGAGAGCCTCAGTAACTGTCTGTTAGTTTTGTCTTCGTCTCTGCTTTCTCTCAGGGGTCTTTGTGGTTTAGAAATTCTGCCTTCTTGGTGTCCAGGTCTCCAAAAGAGATTTCTCTGCCAGGTCTCTGACCATTGAAATATGGCAGGCCTTCAACTTTGACTTTGTTTTTCTAACAAATGGCCATGGCCCAGAACTTGTCCATCCCCCATTGGCTATTGCCCCCATTCAATCTCCTGCCAGCAGTTTCTCCCCACTGCTGGCTGGGCTCCTTTGTCAAGCACTAGAACTTGTTGGGGAACGGGCCCAGTCCTGTTGCCTATTTTTGGTGGGGATGTGCAGGAGGGACATTGAGTCTTCCATGAGCAAAGTGGCAGAGGACCCCAAGCTGGCTTGCAGTGTGGATGTGCTGGAGGGTAGGAAGGCTGTGCAGAGGGACCTGGACAGGCTGGAGCTCTGGGCCGAGCCCGTGGGCATGAGGTTCAAGAGTGCCTTTGGGGCCTTTGGGGCCTCTGGCCACAATAACCCCCTGCAGCTCCAGGCTGGGGGCAGAGGAGCTGCAAAAGGGTCCCCGTGGGAGAGGCCCTGGGGGTGCTGGTGGACAGAGGCTGAACCTGAGCCAGCGGATGCCCGGGTGGGCAAGAAGGCCAAGGGCAGGCTGGCCTGGATCAGAAAGAGTGTGGCAGCAGGAGCAGGGCAGGGATGCTTCTGCTGGACTGGGCACTGGTGAGGCCACAGCTGGAGTGCTGTGTCCAGCTCTGGGCCCCTCAATTGAGGGAGAAGCTTGAGGGGCTGCAGTGGGTGGAGAGCAGGGCAATGGAGCTGGGCAAGGGTCTGCAGTGCATGTGCTGTGAGGAGCAGCTGAGGGAGCTGGGCTTCTCCAACCTGGAGAAGAGGAGGCTCGGGACTGACCTTCTCCCTGTCCACAACTTGCTGACAGGAGGCTGGAGCCAGGTGGGGGTCAGCCCTTCTCCGAGGCAACAGGCCATAGGACAAGAGGACACGAAGACCTGCCTGTCAGGGGCTGTTTGTCAGGGACAGGAGCAGGACTTTTTGGAGAGAAAGAGGGATTAGGTATTGAAATGGACTGCGCAGGGAGGTGGTGGAGTCACCGTCCCTGGAGGTGTTTAAGCAAAGACTGGCCATGGCCCTGAGTGCCGTGCTCTGCTTGACGTGCTGGGGATGGGGCGTAGGCTGGACGCCGGTTGATCTCCCAAGTGTCTGCCAAGCTCAGGGACTCTGGCTTCTGTGGCAGCCCAGCCTTGGGGACAGCGTGCTGTTGGCTCAGAGGCTGCGTCCTTGCCTTGCCTTGCCCATCTCCTGGCTGCCAGGCAAGGGCCTTGTGACATCACAGCCTCTGTGGAACAGCGCGGGGGCTGAAAAGTGTCAGCGCTGCGTCCCCGTGCCCAGAGCCTGGGCAGAAGTCGGCTGGCAGGGACGGGCAGAGACTGTGCAGAGGTGTCAGCTCGTCCCGCAGCAGCACCATGCCCAGCCAGGGCATCTCCTGGCTCCTCAGGCTCTCTGTGCTCCTGTTCTTGCCTGGCCCACTGGAGCCTTGCAGCCGTGCCACAGGTGGCATTGGTGAGAAGCGGGCTTTTCCTTGGATGGCCCCTTGGCAGAAAAGGCAGGAGAGGCTGGAGAGAGGGGAAGGAGGGGGTCAGGCCGCTGGGATGGTGCCGGCGGGCCGTGAGCCCGAAAGCAGCAAGGCCTTGGGCCCAGACGGTGTCAGGCGGGGACTGAGAGTCCCCAGGGAGGAGGAAAGCTGGGCAGGCCCCAAGGCTGCTGGGCCTCTTCCTTGGCAGCCCTTTGGCCAAGGCCCCCAGGCAGAGGTGGGGCTCAGCCCCTGCCCAGCAATGGGGCACAGGCTGAGCCCCAGGGACACCAGAGCCAGAGCCTGAGCTCTTCTTCCTGCACCATCTGCCTGGGCAGCCCAGCCAGGCCTGAGTCTCTCCAGGAGAGGCCAAGCCCAGCCAGAGAGGGCTCAGCCCTCTGAGGCTGCACTCACTGCAGAGGGAACAAAACATGGGCCCAGAGGACATCCTGCCCCCAAATGGAGAACTGGAAAGGTCAAGAATAAAAAAGTCACCCCTCTCCATTAGTCAAGATATGTTCAGATCTCTTTCCTCAAAGCATCCAGGACTCAGGTCACCCAGTTTTCTCTCTGATGAGGATTTTTCCATGGTTCCCCTCAATTCCCTGCCTGACCAGGATCACTTTTGGGATCCCAACCCCCACTTTTCTCCCCTCTCCCACCCCTTGCACATCATTCCCCCAATCCCCAGCCTCCTCATGCTCAGTTTGGTGGTCCTACCCTCCCCTTTTCCCCACTCTTCTGACCTCTCCCACCCCTTTCCCATCATCCCCCAATCCTCATTCCCCCTCCCCCTCCACTTTTGGGGGGTTCCACTCTCCTCCCACTCAGTTTGGGGTCCCACCACCCCTTTTATCCCCCCTGACGCACTGATCCCCGTCTTCCCAACACCCCCTCTCACCCGAGAACTCCTCGCCTTCAGCGGGGGGGGCTCCCAGTAACACCAGTGCCCATAAATGTCCCCCCAAAAAAGGGGTTAGGTGGGGTCCTGGGTGGGCTCTGAGTTGGTTTGGGAATTCCTTGGGGGTCTGTGGGGTGGTTTAAGGGGGTCCCAGCACACTTTGGGATGCGCTGGATGCTGTGTTGGGGTGCAGATGTCCCCCCAAAGCTCCCCCAGAAAAGGGTGACACAAGGGGGGGGGGCACAGAGGGGTCCCCATTCCTGATCCATCCTGGAGCAACCACCCTGGGAGCAACTGGGATCAGAGTGGGAGCAGCTGGGCCCCTGCTGGGCTCATACTGGGACCATACAGGGAGTGACTGCAATAATACTGGGAGTATGTGAGAGGGACTGCAACCATACTGGGGATGACTGGGATCAAACTGGATTCATACTGGAAGTGTCTGGAAGTTCCTGGGATCATACTGGGAGTGACTGGACTCATAGTGGGATTATCCTGGGAGAAACTGGGACCATGCAGGGGGCAAATGGCATTGTCCAGGCAGTGCCTCCTGTTTCCAAGAAGAGAGTAAAATAAAAACCTCCTCAACCCCCACAGCTATTGAAGGGTCTTCAGCTTGGAATGTGGATCTGCTGGTTGGTTCTTTTGTGTGGGTCAATCACCCAAGGCAAAAACTCCCCTCCCCCGTTCAACATCCCCCCCTTACAGCAATGCAGGGCAAAGAAAGATCCCTGCCTGGGTTTTTTTGAACAAGTAAACCTGTGACAACCTCCAGGCTGCTGAGCAGGGACAAGGAGGCAATGAGGGCCCAGGGCTGCAAGGGGTCACTTGTCTCCTCATGGTGGGACCGTAAAGGGGCAGAAAAGAAACCCCCAAGGCTCAATTTGGGAGCAATAGTGGGCAGCCATTCTTGTTATCAGCCCCTCACCCATGGGAGGATCTTCCCCCCAACCAGAAGTGTGCCCTGTTCTCCCGCAGGGCAGCTGAGATTTACTCACAATTTTACATATCCAGCAAATGTCTTACATATTCACTCCTTCCCTCAGAAAGATCACACCCGTGGGAATCAGCTCAGAGAGGTCCTTCTGAAGTCCTTCCAAAGTCCTTATTTGGTCACTGGGGGTCTTCTGGTGGCCTCTTGGTGGTCTCTGGTGCTGGTTTGGAGCTTGAACTTTACTTGACCTTGTCTGTTGAGCAGAGTATTTACAGCTGGATATAGAGGGCCCTTGTTCAGCATCTCTTCTCCAAAACCTGGACACTTATGTGACAACTACCCCAACTGAAAAGCATTCAGAAACTTCCTGATTTTGTAACTCCCCTGCCAGAAACTTCCACTGCAAAGGCCCCTGGAAAATTGCCGAGCAAGGGAGAATTCCTGCTCTCAGGAGAGACCCCGCCTCGTTTGACGGGAGGCCTGGGAAGGACCCCCCTGGCAGAAGCTTTCCCCCCAGGCTCTCCAAGCTCCCGGCTGTGGGCAAAGGCAGCCCATGGCCCAGCGGGGTGGGCTGGGGCTGCCCAGGGGCAGGAGACACGGGCACCACGGAGCGAGGCCAGCGGAGCCCCAGTGGGCCGGGGCTGGAGCGCCCGAGGCACGGCAGAGGCTGGAGAGCAGGCAGGGAGCCCGCAGGCCTGCCCGCTCCCAGCTGGCAAGGGCTGCAGGCAAAGAGGCAGCTCTGCAGGCCTGGAGCAGCACAGGGGCTCTCCAGCTCTGCCCTCGGCACAGGCCTCTCCCAGTGCACCAGGCACAGACCAGCACCATTGCAAAGGGGAACCTTTTAGTCCCAGGTTCGGGGGGAATCACAGACTCGCCCCAAGGAGCCACAGCCCAGAGTCTGGTGGCAGCACGGGGCCCTTCCTGGAAATTAGAGAACTTCCCTAATCTTCCATGGGCCCACTTTGCCTTTGGATTCGTTGTTGCCATTAATCACAGAGGGGGGTTAGGCCATAAATCACCTTTAGGCCAGCACACAGCAAAAGTTTCTCACAAGCTACTTTGGAGAGAACACAGCTTGGGAAAAGCACTAGAACTGTCAGTTTTGTGAGAGTTCCCCTTGATAAGCTTCAGTGAACAAAGCCTGGGAGAGAAAGATGTGTTCTTGAACCTGGATATCTGGAAACAGGGCTTTCTGCAGAAAGCAGCAGGTGAGGAGGGAGATGAACAAGGGCTCAGCATTTGTGGGGGAAAATCCCCACCGGAGAAAAAGATGCTAAAAAGACTGAAAAGTGTGAACTAATTAGCACAAGCAACAAGACAGTGTTGAGCAAGAGTGGCTAAAATACTAATGAATGAAATGGAACAATGAAATTATGCCATTTGGAGCCGATGAACATTAATTTGTCAAAAAATGTGTAAATGGGTGCAAAAGTGATGTACTGCTGTCTGTGTGAAGGCAGCATTGTTGTTGGCCACATACACAGCCAGCAAAGAAAGTAATGCCTTGCTTTGTCACACTAAACCCACCCTGTTAGAGGGTTTTGATTGATCCCAACAATGTCAGAGCATTTGGCAACACCCTCAGCAGTCAGTCACTTGCACTGCCAGCATGGGGGCCAAATGCTGTCCTTGGAAAAAACATGGACTGCCATCATTTCCAGGAGCCCAGCTCCAAAATTTGGATAGCACTTCCCGAATTGGATCTGTCTGGGGATTGCTGCCATGCTAAAAGGGGCAGGACAGAAAGCTGTTGCTGGCCTTTGCCTGCCCTGGGAATCTTTCCTCTGCCCCCAGCACTGGGGGGTGCTGTCCTTCCCAAGGAAAGGGACTGTCATCTCCCCTGGAGCCACCTCCAAAACCTGGATGCCACCTGCCAACCTGACTCTGTCAGGGATTGCTCCCACCCAAAAGGGGCCAGCACAGGAACCTGTTGCGGCCTTTGCCTTCCCTGGGCACCCTGTCACCTGCCCCTGAACACTGGGGCTGGGGCTTTCCTTCCCAGGACAGTTAATGGCACCAACTTTCAGGAGCCCCACCTCTGAGCTTTGGGCATCATCTCTGTCCCCCAAAAGGGGCGTTTCCTCAACCCTTTGTGTTCCCTTGGTCTGTCACAGCCCCAAGAAGGCTGAGACCCTTGTTCCTGACCACTTTTAAAGAGGATTTGAAGCTTGAAGTCTTTTAGGAAACTAATCCAAAAGAGCCCCCTGTTTCCAGCAGTGGCTTTCCTACCTTACTGGAGGGAGCAGTGAGAATTTTGGGATGAAGTCTTTACTCTGCTGCTGATGAGCTCAGAGTCGGTGTCTCCGTGCTCCAACCACGGGGCAGGGCCTCCCTGCCCTTTGGTCCCTGCCTCGTGGCCACCCCTGTGCCAGGGGATACTGTGCAGGCCACCTGGAAACAAACCCATTCCAGCCCAGCATTCCCCTGGGTGCCCACTGGAATGTGCACCAGACACCCTGAGGGAAGAAACATTTCCAGAGGAGAAGACTTTGCTCTTCCTGCTGCGCCACAAATGGGAAAAATGAAACCCTCCACTCTGTCCTTTTTGTATCAACCAGTCAGGTACCACTTTCTTCTGGCCAGGGGGTGTGTGGGGGAGAACTCCAGCCCTCCCTGCCCCCCAGCCTTTTCATTTATTTGTATGTTTTTAACAAAGAAAGAATTTAAAAGGCATCAGTTCTAACTGACATCATCCTCTTCAGTATTTAGTATTCTGTCCTCTATTGGTTATTGACTTCTCACTTCTCATGCTAATTAGTCCCCATTTTTCAGGCTTTTTATTATCATTTTCCCAGGTAGGGAGTTTCCAACACCTATTGTATGGTCTTTTGTTAACCTCTTCTTGTCTTCTAGTTCCTGCACAATGTCCTTGTGGTCTGTAAATTCTGCATTCCTTGTGTCCACTTTCAGCAATCCATCTCTCTCCCCAGGCTTGTTCACTGAAGCAGATCAGGACTAGTTTAGCAAAACTCAGAGTTGCAATAATTTTCCCAAGCCTGTTCCCACAAGAGCAGGTGATGACAAACTTTGCTAAGTGCTGGCCAATAGTGACTTAAGACTAACCCACTGTTTAGGATGAATATTCTGGTGATGATTCACTAAAGCAATTAACTAACAAGTTAATGAACACCATTCATTTAAACAAATCAGAAAATGATCTCGTTGCCAGCAGCAGCACCGAGTGCCCGGAGCCGATGTGTGCAAGTGCTGGGCTGGAGCAGAGAGGTGCTGGAGGGGCAGATGGCAATGGGACAGCACAGAAAGGGGAAACGCTTCCCCCCAGGCCAGGGAAAAGCTGGGTTGGTCTCTGCAGCCCTGGCAGGAGAGGCCTTTGCTGTCGGGGGGGTCTCTGCAGCCCCTGAGGGGCTGTGCTGGAGGAGAAGCTGATCTCAAGGCAGGACAGAGATGCTGAAAATGTCTTTGGGTGGGCACATCCCGTGATTCAGGAACACTGACAATCATCCCCCAGAGCCTTGGTTGAATCCTCAGGTGGGTGATGAAGGGACAGAAGGGCCTGCAAAGCCTGGGAGCAGGTCCCCCATTCCATTGCAAGAGGAAACACCGTGGATCTTCTGGCAGGGCAGCAGGGCTGGGCACAGGCAAGCCAGGAGATGCTGGAGGCTGTGGCAGACAGCTCTGGGCCCCAGACAATCCCTGGGCTGCCCAGAGCTGCTCTCTTGCTGCCAGACAAGGGGGTCTGGCTGGGCAGGGGAAGGCTGAGGGAGCCAGGGCTGCAGGGAGCAGGGAATGGTGGAGCTGCAGGACAAGGAGCAGAAGGGCCCTGCAGGGCTGCAGCAGAGCTGATTGCAGGGAGCTGCCTTCAGGGCAGGGATTCTGCCCCTGGGCTGGGCCCTGCTGAGGCCACCCCTCGAGTGCTGTGCCCAGTTCTGGGCCCCTCACTTTGGGGAAGATGTTGAGGTGCTGGAGCGTGTCTGGAGAAGGGCACTGGGGCTGCTGAAGGCTCTGGAGCACAAGTGCTGTGAGGAGCAGCTGAGGGAGCTGGGCTTGCTGAGCCTGGACAGAAGGAGGCTCAGGGGGGACCTTCTCACTCTCTACAACTCCCTGACAGGAGGGGGGACCCGGGGGGGGGTTGGTCTCTTCTCCCAGGCAACCAGCAGTGGGACAAGAGGGCACAGCCTAAAGCTGCACCAGGGGAGGTTTAGGTCAGACAGGAGGCTCAAGTTCTTCCCAGAAGGGGTGACTGGGTGTTGGAATGGGCTACCCAGGGAGGGGGTGGAGTCACTGTCCCTGGAGGTGTTTCAGAAAAGACTGGATGTGGCTCTCAGGGCCATGGTCCAGTTGACAGGGTGGGGTTGGGTCGTGGTTTAGGCTCCATGACCTCAGAGGTCTTTTCCCACCTCGTTGATTCTGTGATTCTGCAATGGCCCCTTGGTTCCACGAGGTTTTGCAGTGTCACAGTGGCCTTTTGATTCCATGAGGTTCCGCAGGCTCACAAAGGCCACTGGATTCCAGGAGGGTACCAAAGGTCTCAGGGCTCCTTTGATTCCATGAGGCCCCACATGTCACACTGGCAACTTTGTTCCATGAGGCTTCACAGTGGTCCCTGGGTTCCTTTAATTCCATGAGGTCCCACAGTGTCACGATGGTCCCTTGATCCCATGAGGTCCCACAGTGTCCCAGGGTTCCTTTGGCTCCATAAGGCTGATCTCGGGCTCTGAGACAGAACTGAACCAGCAGTGGGTTGTCCAGAATGTGCCCTAGA
>NC_045638.1:111619817-111622946 GCF_009829145.1 Chiroxiphia lanceolata | reverse complement strand
AGGGCTGAAAAAAAAATGGAATTACAGCTCTTTTCCACCAGGAAAAAAAGTCTGGAAGCTTGCTTAGAGGTGCAGTTATTGGGGCAGCCTGGGCACTTGTTGGGCAGCAAGAGCTTTCTGTGCTGGCAGCTTTTGTCTGGCAGGAATCTTCATCTGGATTAAATTTTGGAATGCTGGGATCGGCCATTGCAGTGCAGGACTGGAAAAAAAGGGAATTACAGCTCTTTCCACCAAAAAAAAAAGTGTGGATCCTGTGGCTTTGAGGTGCAGTTTTTGGGGCAGCCTGGGCACTTGTTGGGCAGCAAGAGCTTTCTGTGCTGGCACCTTTTGTCTGGCAGGAATCTTCATTTGGATTCAATTTTTGGATGCTAGGATCGGCCATTGCAGTGCAGGGCTAAAAAAAAAAGGGAATTACAGCTCTTTCCACCAGGAAAAAAAAATCTGGATCCTGTGGCTTTGAGGTGCAGTTTTTTAAGGCAGCCTGGGCACTTGTTGGGCAGCAAAAGCTTTCTGTGGTGGCACCTTCTGTCTGGCAGGAATCTTCGTTTGGATTCAAATTTCAGGAGCTTTGATCGGCCATTGCAGTGCAGGGCTGAAAAAAAAGGGAATTACAGCTCTTTCCACCAGGAAAAAAAGTCTGGAAGCTTTGGCTTAGAGGTGCAGTTATTGGGGCAGCCTGGGCACTTGTTGGGCAGCAAGAGCTTTCTGTGCTGGCAGCTTTTGTCTGGCAGGAATCTTCATCTGGATTAAATTTTGGAATGCTGGGATCGGCCATTGCAGTGCAGGACTGGAAAAAAAAGGGGAATTACCGCTCTTTCACCCCGGAAAAAAGGTCTGGATCCTGTGGCTTCTGAGCTGTTCAGCTTTTGGGGCAAGCCTGGGCACTGGTTGGGCAGCAAGAGCTTTCTGTGGATGGCACCTTTTTGTCTGGCAGGAATCTTCATCTGGAATTCAAATTTTAGGAAGCTTTTATCGGCCATTGCAGTGCAGGACTGAAAAAAAGGGAATTACAGCTCTTTCCAACCAGGAAAAAAATGTCTGGATCCTTGTGGCTTTGAGGTGCAGTTTTTGGGGCAGCCTGGGCACTTGTTGGGCAGCAAGAGCTTTCTGTGTGGCACCTTTTGTCTGGCAGGAATCTCATCTGGGATCAATTTCAGGAGCTTGATCGGCCATTGCAGTGCGGGCTGAAAAAAAGGGAATTACAGCTCTTTCCACCAGGAAAAAAAGTCTGGATCCTGTTAGTTTGAGGTGCACTTTTTGGAACAGCCTGGGCACTTGTTGGGCAGCAAGAGCTTTCTGTGCTGGCAGCTTTTGTCTGGCAGGAATCTTCATCTGGATACAATTTTTGTATGCTGGGATCGGCCATTGCAGTGCAGGGCTGAAAAAAAAGGGAATTACAGCTCTTTCCACTAAAAAAACAAAGTCTGGATCCTGTGGCTTTGAGGTGCAGTTATTGGGGCAGCCTGGGCACTTGTTGGGCAGCAAGAGTTTTCTGTGCTGGCAGCTTTTGTCTGGCAGGAATCTTCCATCTGGATACAATTTTTGGATGCTGGGATCGGCCATTGCAGTGCAGGACTGGAAAAAAAGGGAATTACAGCTCTTTCCACCAAAAAAAAAGTGTGGATCCTGTGGCTTTGAGGTGCAGTTTTTGGGGCAGCCTGGGCACTTGTTGGGCAGCAAGAGCTTTCTGTGCTGGCACCTTCTGTCTGGCAGCAATCTTCATCTGGATTCAAATTTCAGGAGCTTTGATCGGCCATTGCAGTGCAGGGCTGAAAAAAAAGGGAATTACAGCTCTTTCCACCAGGAAAAAAAGTCTGGAAGCTGTGGCTTAGAGGTGCAGTTTTTGGGGCAGCCTGGGCACTTGTTGGGCAGCAAGAGCTTTCTGTGCTGGCAGCTTTTGTCTGGCAGGAATCTTCATCTGGATTAAATTTTGGAATGCTGGGATCGGCCATTGCAGTGCAGGACTGGAAAAAAAGGGAATTACAGCTCTTTCCACCAGGAAAAAAAGTCTGGATCCTGTGGCTTTGAGGTGCAGTTTTTGGGGCAGCCTGGGCACTTGTTGGGCAGCAAGAGCTTTCTGTGCTGGCAGCTTTTGTCTGGCAGAATCTTCATCTGGATTAATTTTTGGATGCTGGGATCGGCCATTGCAGTGCAGGACTGGAAAAAAAGGGAATTACAGCTCTTTCCACTAAAAAAAAAAGTCTGGATCCTGTGGCCTTGAGGTGCAGTTTTTGGGGCAGCCTGGGCACTTGTTGGGCAGCAAGAGCTTTCTGTGCTGGCAGCTTTTGTCTGGCAGGAATCTTCATCTGGATTAAATTTTGGAATGCTGGGATCGGCCATTGCAGTGCAGGGCTGAAAAAAAAAGGGAATTACAGCTCTTTCCACTAAAAAAAAATTCTGGATCCTGTGGCTTAGAGGTGCAGTTATTGGGGCAGCCTGGGCACTTCTTGGGCAGAAAGAGCTTTCTGTGGTGGCACCTTTTGTCTGGTAGGAATCTTCATTTGGATTCAAATTTCAGGAGCTTTGATCGGCCATTGCAGTGCAGGGCTAAAAAAAAGGGAATTACAGCTCTTTCCACCAGGAAAAAATGTCTGGATCCTGTGGCTTTGAGGTGCAGTTTTTGGGGCAGCCTGGGCACTTGTTGGGCAGCAAGAGTTTTCTGTGCTGGCAGCTTTTGTCTGGCAGGAATCTTCATTGGGATTCAATTTTGGGGAGGTGGGATCGGCCATTGCAGTGCAGGGCTGAAAAACAGGAACAGCAGCTCTTTCCAGCAGGAAAAAAAGTCTGGATCCTGTGGCTTTGAGGTGCAGTTTTTGGGGCAGCCTGGGCACTTGTTGGGCAGCAAGAGCTTTCTGTGCTGGCAGCTTTTGTCTGGCAGGAATCTTCATCTGGATTAAATTTTGGAATGCTGGGATCGGCCATTGCAGTGCAGGACTGGAAAAAAAGGGAATTACAGCTCTTTCCACTAAAAAAAAAAGTCTCGATCCTGTGGCCTTGAGGTGCAGTTTTTGGGGCAGCCTGGGCACTTCTTGGGCAGCAAGAGCTTTCTGTGCTGGCAGCTTTGTCTGGCAGGAATCTTCCACCTTGGAGTCTGTTTTGCAAGTTACTTTGGCCTATGCAGGACGGCTA